>NC_057794.1:84592661-84594946 GCF_018294505.1 Triticum aestivum | reverse complement strand
GGGTTAAAATAAGATGACCTTCGGGCTCCGGAAACCCAAGGGAAAAAGAGGCTAGGTGGCAAATGGTAAAACCAATATTGGGCATTGCTGGAAAAGCTTTAATCAAGGCGAACTATCAAGGGGTTCCCATTATAACCCAACCGCGTAAGGGACGCAACAATCCGGGAACATAACACCGATATGACGGAAACTAGGGCGGCAAGAGTGGAACAAAACACTAGGCGAGAGGCCGAGCCTTCCATCCTTTACCAAGTATATAGATGCATTAAGACAACATAGCAATATAATGATATCCCAACAAGAAAAAAATAAATGTTCCAACAAGGAACGGCTCCAATCTTCACCTGCAACTAGCAACGCTATAAGAAGGGCTGAGCAAAGCGGTAACATAGCCAATCAATGGTTTGCTAGGACAATGGTGGGTTAGAGGTTCAACATGGCAATTGGGAGGCTGACAAGCAAAAGGTAGGCATCGTAGCAGTGGCAAAGCAAAAGAGCGAGCAAACTAGCATAGCAAAGATAGTAGTGATTTCGAGGGTATGATCATCTTGCCTGCACAGTTGTCAGAGTTGACTGGATCCTCACAAGCAAACTCAACGGGCTCCTCGGTAGCGAACTCGTCTCTCGGCTCTACCCAACAAGACAAACAAGCAACAAGGATACAATCAACCACGTGCAAGACCAAGCAATATGATGAAATGACGATATGCTATGCAGGATGCGAAATGCAAGATATGACAGGAAAAGCATGAACCTGGCATCAACTTGGAAAACCAAGTGTGCCACTGGATAGAGGGGATGAAATCGCTTGAAAACGATATAAAGATCATTGGAATCGGAGTTACGGTTTGGAAATGGCAAGCGTTTTAAGATATGACACCGGTGTGCGATTTACAGCAAGTAGGCATCTAAATGCAACGAAATGAACATGCTACAGCCACCAAACATGAAAACAAAATACATGGCAGTGATGTTCACAAGATGGTTAACAAAAGACTAGCACTGAGCCATGGCTAATTCATCCATTAAGAGGTTCAAACAAGCATGGCTAAAACGCAAATGCAAAACAGATTCCAGACTTAGTGAAATTAACACTAGTCTGAAATTTCAGATCACGATGCTCTCTTCGGAGCAGCAAAACAACATGATAGATGAGCTGAACATGACAAGTAAGAACATGGCATGGAGCTACTCAACAAGATTAACAAAACACCCAAAGTGACCTGGGGCCAAAAGGGATCACAAAATATATTAACGGGCACACGAACATAGCTAAAACACAATCAGTTTTCAGACTTAGTGAAAACTGAGACATGCTGAAATATAACTCACGAAGGCATGTAAACGAGCTCGATGCACTCACCACGGTGCAAGTCATGGCAAGGCAAGCATACATCCATTAAGAAGACACAAAATACAAGCTATACATGGCAGGAACAATGGCATAGCATGCACGGATCACTAACAATAGCATCGGCAAAATCGCAAACAAGTTGACGATCTGCCCAGATTAACAACGAAGCAAAAGTTGAGCTCGATTGAGTCAACCTAGAGCACTCCACATATGCAAACAAAGACATGGATGGATAGAGCATAACATAAATATCAAAACTCCCTTACTGATCATCCTCAAAAGAGGCACGGATCACTAGGAAACAAGCTGGACATATAGCATCATGAACTAAAATATCCCAGACCTAGTGAAAATCACCAAGTCCCTGAAATCTGCAATCTCAGGTACCTCTCTTCGCAAGCTTGCACAAGACAACACACACATCCTAAAAATGCATGGGTGGCACCTCTGGAAAGAAGACAAAATGCTTAACAATTCATCCCAAAGGGGCACAGGCATATCATGCACGAATTAAACATGGCAAAAATGACAAAAGTGCATGATGAACTAACGGATCTGCAATTTAACTCACGAAGCCTCCTTCTAACAGCATTTTGGGTATCAAGATGACCTCAAATGCAAATGATGCAATGGAATGAAATGATGTACATGTCGAGTCGAAGATTTTGATATATTATACGCCCAAAACGGAGCTACGGTTACGGAGATACGAGCAGTCAAAGAATGCATAAAAACTTAGGGTTTGAAGGGAAAAGTCAACCGTCGGGTCAAAATATCTCAGATCCAGATCGGGATCTCGCGGGCACGGACTTCGAGGTTGACCGCGGGGCACTGTTCACTGGAGTTGGAGCTCGCCGGCGGAGGACCGCAGGGGCGTGGGGAGGCTCGCCGGAGCCCGACCCGACCGCCGGAGGAGCCGGACGAGGGCGGC
>NC_057794.1:84582795-84592208 GCF_018294505.1 Triticum aestivum | reverse complement strand
TGGGAGGGCCCCGCGTGGGCCTGCGGGCCGGCGGCCGCGGCGATGTGGTCCTGCCACATGGCGGCACCGGAGTGGTCGGGGGCGCCGGCGGACGTGTCCGGTCAGGCGGCGGACATGTCCGTCGGTGGCTGGGAGCTGTTTTTTTAGCTAGGGTTTGAGACGAGGGGATCGGGGATTTGGAGGAGGGGGTCTATATATAGGCATAGAGGGAGCTAGGAGAGTCCAAATGAGGTGCGGTTTTCGCCCACACGATCGTGATCGAACGACCGAGACGATGGAGCAGAGTTTGGTGGGTTTTGGGCCAAATTTGGAGGGTGTTGGGCTGCAACACACACGAGGCCTTTTCGGTCCCTCGGTTAACCGTTGGAGTATCAAACGAAGTCCAAATGATACGAAACTTGACAGGCGATCTACCGGTAGTAAACCAAGGCCGCATGGCAAGTCTCGGTACAATCCGGAAATGTTTGATCCCCACACACGAAAGAAAGCTAGAAAAGGCCACCGGAGGAGAACGAAGCGCCGGAATGCAAAACGGACAACGGGGAAAATGCTCGAATGCATGAGATGAACATGTATGCAAATGCAATGCACGTGATGACATGATAAGAGATGCACGAAAAAGAAAAACAACACACGGAGACAAAGACCCGAACCCGAGAAATAAATATAACTTAGCGCCGGAGACGGCAAGAGTTGGATACAAATATGGAAAGTATATCTGGGGCGTTACAACACTCCACCACTATGAAAAGATCTCGTCCCGAGATCTAGGACTGAATGAACTCCGGGTACTCAGAACGGAGGTGATCCTCGCGTTCCCAGGTAGCTTCACGGTCGGAATGGTGTGACCACTTAACTTTGAGAAATTTGATTGACTTGTTGCGAGTCTTGCGTTCAGTCTCTTCAAGAATAGCAACTGGGTGCTCACGATAAGAGAGATCTTCTTGGAGCTCAATGTCCTTGAAGTTGACGGTGCGGTCAGGAGTCTTGAAGCACTTTCGAAGCTGAGAGACATGGAACACATCATGAACATTTGCAAAGTTTGAAGGAAGCTCGAGTTGATAGGCGAGGTCGCCTCTCTTGCTGACAATCTTGAAAGGTCCCACGTATCTAGGGGAAGCTTCCCTTTGATACCGAAGCGACGAGTACCTTTCATGGGAGAGACGCGGAGGTAAACATGATCTCCGATCTCGAAAGCCAATTCACGGTGCTTACTATCATAGTAGCACTTCTGGCGGGATTGGGCTGCTTTGAGGTTATCATGAATGACTTTGCACATTTCTTCTGCTTCTGTGATTAAGTCATTACCCAGCAGCTGACGTTCACCGGTTTCAGACCAGTTGAGAGGGGTACGGCACTTCCTGCCATACAGAATTTCAAATGGGGCCTTGCCCGAACTTGCTTGAAAGCTGTTGTTGTATGAGAATTCAGCATAAGGAAGACAGTCCTCCCACTTCATGCCGAAAGAAATCACACAAGCCCTGAGCATGTCTTCGAGAATCTGGTTGACACGCTCGACTTGACCGCTTGTTTGAGGATGGAAAGCTGTGCTGAAGTGGATGTTGGTGCCCATGGCCTTCTGAAAAGAATCCCAAAACTTGGAGGTAAAGATGCTGCCACGGTCTGAAGATATCACTTGAGGAATACCGTGCAGAGAGACAATGCGAGAGGTATAGAGTTCCGCCAATTGAGCTGCAGTGATTGACTCTTTGATAGGCAGAAAATGAGCCACTTTGGTGAGCTTGTCGATGACAACAAATATAGCATCATTGCCACGC
Source organism: Triticum aestivum (assembly GCF_018294505.1). Taxonomy (NCBI): domain Eukaryota; kingdom Viridiplantae; phylum Streptophyta; class Magnoliopsida; order Poales; family Poaceae; genus Triticum; species Triticum aestivum. The sequence continues at coordinate 84,590,430 of NC_057794.1, read as the reverse complement.
TTGGACTTTGGAAACCCAGTCACGAAGTCCATTTCAATGTGGTCAAACTTCCATTCTGGAATGGCAAGAGGTTGGAGGAGACCTGCTGGCCTTTGGTGTTCTGCCTTCACTCTTCTGCAGACATCACACTCATTCATGAATTGAGCGATCTCGCGCTTCATTCGAGTCCACCAATAAGCTTGCTTGAGGTCCTGATACATCTTCGTACTCCCAGGGTGGATGGAGAGGAGAGAATTGTGAGCCTCGTTCATGATCACCTTACAAAGTTCACCTTTGGGCACAACAATTCGATCCTCGAAGAAGAGAGTGTCCTTGTCATCAAGTCGGTAGCACTTGTACTTGGACTGACTCTTTGCAATACCAATCTTCACCTTCTTCACCATATCATCAAGAAGCTAGGCTTGGCGAATCTGGTCTTCCAAGGTAGGAGAAACTTGAAGGTTGGCGAGGAAACCTTGAGGAACAACTTGCAGATTAAGTTTGCGGAAAGCTTCACAAAGCTCGGGTTGATAAGGCTTGAGAATCAGACTGTTGCAATATGCTTTTCTGCTCAAAGCGTCAGCAATCACATTAGCCTTGCCTGGAGTATACTCGATACTCGGATTGTACTCTTGAATCATTTCGACCCATCGAGTCTGCCTGAGGTTGAGATTAGGCTGAGTGAAGATGTACTTGAGACTCTTGTGATCAGTAAAAATATCCACTTTCCTTCCCAATAGAAGATGTCTCCAAGTCAACAAAGCGTGCACAACTGCCGCCAACTCGAGATCATGAGTGGGGTAGTTCTTCTCATTAGGCTTCAACTGGCGAGAGGTATAAGCGACAACTTTCTTCTCTTGCATCAGTACAGCACCGAGACCTTGGAGAGAGGCATCACAAAAGACCTCGTACGGCTTGGTTTCATCAGGCGGAGTCAGAACTGGAGCAGTGATCAATTTCTCTTTCAAAGTGTTGAAAGCAATATCACACTCCGGAGACCAAACGTACTTGACGTGCTTCTGAAGAAGATTTGAGAGAGGCTTGGCGATCTTAGAAAAGTTTTCAACGAATCTTCTGCAATAGCTTGCGAGACCGAGGAAACTGCGGAGTTGCTTTACGTTCTGAGGAGGTTCCCAATTCACAATTGCAGACACCTTCTCAGGATTCACGGAAATGCCCTTGGCAGAGATGATATGACCAAGATAAAGAACCTCATCGAGCCAAAATTCACACTTGGAGAACTTGGCGTAGAACTGATGTTCCCTGAGCTTGTCAAGAACCAAACGCAAGTGCTTGGCATGATCTTCCTTGTTCTTGGAGAAAACCAGAATGTCGTCGAGATAGACCAAAACGAAGTCATTGGTGTAGGGGCTGAAGATGAAGTTCATCATGCGAGAGAATGTCGGAGGAGCGTTGGCGAGGCCAAAAGACATGACGGTGTATTCATATGAACCAAAGCTTGTTCTGAACGCTGTCTTGGGAATATCTTGCTCACGAATACGAATCTGATGATAACCCATACGGAGATCAAGCTTGGAGAATACTTGAGCACCCTTGAGTTGTTCGAACAGCTCATTGATGTTGGGAAGTGGGTATTTGTTCTTGATGGTCTTCTTATTTACTGGACGGTAATCAACACAAAGTCGACTCGATCCATCCTTCTTCTTCACAAAAAGAACGCCACAACCCCACGGAGAAGTACTAGGCCGAATGAGACCCAATCTTTCTTGCTCATCGAGTTGTTTCTTCAGCTCCTTCAACTCTTCAGGTCCGAGCTTGTAAGGACGTTTGCACACAGGTTCCGTGCCAGGCTCAAGTTCAATAACGAATTCAACTGGCCGGTGCGGAGGCATTCCTGGGAGCTCTTCTGGAAAGACGTCTTGATACTCACAAACAACCGGAATCTGCGAAATAGCATCCAATTAACCCTTCTCATTGAGAGAAAACAACCGGATGGTATTATCCCGAGCGGCAAAGACAATGACATCCTCAGACGAATGAGTCAATTGAATCTGCCTGGCAGCACAGTCAAGATGTGCCTTGTGCTTAGAAAGCCAATCCATTCCGAGAATAAGATCGATATCCGAGTTACCGAGAACAATTGGGGAAGAAAGGAACTTGTAGTCACCCAATGTGATAGTAACCTCAGGGACGCAGGTGTTAGCTGTCATCTGCTTGCCCGGTGACACAATTTGCAAGGAACTTTGCAGATACTGATAATCACACTCATACTTTGATGCAAAAGGTTTGGAAATGAAGCAATGCGATGCACCCGTGTCAAAAAGAACTTTTGCAGGAACATTGTTAACAGGAAGGTTACCCATGATCACATCTGACGAGTCCTCTGCCTGAGCTGCATTCACCATATTGACCTTGGCGTGCTTGGGATTGTGCTTGACCACAGCTGTACTTGCCGATCTGACAGGAGGAGGAGGAGGAAGACGCCTCTGGTTGGTACACTTGTTGGCATAGTGACCCTTCTGTTGGCACTTGTTGCACGTGACCTCTGAAAGCGGACGGTGATATGGAGCACTCGGTCTTGGAGCTTGAGACGAAGCCTTGTTCTGAAAACCTGGGTTGGGTGGGTGGTAGAAACCACTGCCACCTTTGCTCTTCTGCTGAAACGGCTGACGAAACGGAGGAGGAGGAAGCCAATACTTCTGCTGCTTGGCCACTTGAGTAGAGGAAGAAGGAGTAACATCTCTGGCACGCTTCCTGGAAGCATCACACCTCAACTGAGCCGCCTCTTGTTTTAGTGCCATGTTGTAGAACTCATCGTATCTCAACGGCTCAAAGAGGACAAGAGCGAGCTGAATTTCCTCACGAAGACCACCCCTGAACTGATAGATCATGCTCTTCTCATCAGGAACATCCTGCTTGGCAAAACGGGCGAGCTTCTGGAACAACTTGTTGTAGTCATAGACAGACAAAGAGCCTTGCTTCAGATTGCGGAATTCCTGACGCTTACTCTCAACCACACTTTGAGGGATGTGATGAGCGCGGAAATCTTGACGGAAATCGTCCCAAGTGATCAGACGTCCACCTCTGGAATCCTTGTACTGCTGGAACCACTCTGCAGCCTGATCTTTGAGCTGGAAAGAAGCGAACTTGACGAAATCTTCAGGCCTGACGTTGCTGCATTCAAAATGCTTGCCTAGATCCACTAGCCAATCGTCAGCATCGGTAGCCTCAACACAACCGCTGAACGTCTTTGGGCCATTTGCGAGGAACTGGTTCAGTGTAGCAAAATGGTGCTGATTGTTGCCTTGATTCCCTTGACTGCCTTGATTCCGCTCTTGGAGGATTTGCATGATCAACTGTGTATTTGCATTAGTAGCGGCCATCATAGCTTGCCACGCTTCCGGAGGAGGCGGAGGTGGAGGCGGATCAGGATTCGGAGTCGTGCGCGTTGGAGGAGCCATCCTGAAGAGGTTGACCACCATTAGCACATTGATAGACAACAATATAGAAGCTGAATCCAACGGAATGAAAATTGCAACATATAGTCTTCACATCCGAACAAAATGAACGAATGCATTCCTCTTCAAATGGTCACATATCCATAAATTGAGAAGCCACGTAGAATTAAGGTAGAGAAATAATTCAACAAGGTACGGATCAAGAACGAATAATCGGTAAGAAATCCCAATCTCAAACCAATATCCGTGGAAGAAGAACTAGAGCTACTAGAATTCCCACCTATGAAACTCCCGGACCTTTCCGGTTATGCAATCAGGTGTTGGGGATACAGGGGAAGCATAATATCTCACCCAAACTAGCAAATCCTACATCCAGCTGTATCCATCCTTCAACACATAACCAAGAAAACTTCGGAAACCATCTACCTCAACCTTCGAAAAGCATCCGTTATACAAGTTATGGCGATACTCCCGAACTCCCGCCCCAGTACTGGGTGGCGTCGAGGTTATCTCACCAACGAACTGCATAAAAGAGATTTCCGATGTCGCGCACATATCTCAAGTATACCAGAATTGCAACGATAAAATTGTGACGACAACACCTCGGAGCTCAACTCCCCGGGACACTGCCACAACCCCTAAAGACAGGAGGCACCAAGAACAATGTTCTCGTCACAAAACCATCGGAACAAAACCAAGATACTCGCGTGATCCTAAAAAAATTGTGAAATTTGAGAAGAGAAGAGTCAAACTCTACGTCAGGATGCCTTACCAGAGCGATGAGGAGGCTGGGAAGTAAAAAGAATTCCTAAGCTCTCCGATATATAATTCCTAAGGACTCAAAACATTTTTTTCCTAGACACAACTCGGCTGCTAAAAACGATCAAGCAATGGGGGCTCCTAAGGTCGGGGAAGGCTCTGATTACCAACTTGTAATGCCCTCGATGCGGCTATAGCTCCCACGTGTCGAGGCACGACTTAGAGACATAACCGCATTGAAAGCAATGTCGCAAGTCAGGCAATCATTACAACATCCCATGTAATACATAATAAAAGGGGGAGATAACATAGTTGGCTTACACTCGCCACGTCACATCAGAGTACATAAATATCATCCATCAAACAAACACTCATGGCCCGACTACAGCGCCAAAATAGAAAAGAACCCAACGTGCGACAAGGCCCTGAATCGATCCCCAACTAGGCACCACTACTGATCATCGGGAAAGGAAACATAATAACGCTGAGAGTCCTCGTCGAACTCCCACTTGAGCTCGTACTCGTCACCTGGAGCGAAATCACCTGGACCTGCATCTGGAGTTATAGTATCTATGAGCCACAGGGACTCAGAAATCTCGCACCCTCGCGATCAAAACTATTTAAGCTCATAGGAATGGATAAGGCAAATATATGTGGAGCTGCAGCAAGCGACTAGCATATGTGGTGGCTAACTTATACGCAAAAGAGAGCGAGAAGAGAAGGCGAAGCACGAGCGAGAAGCTAAAGGAACATCCTGCGCAAGCATAACTCCAACACCGTGTCCACTTCCCGGACTCCGCCGAGAAGGGGCCATCACGGTAACACACACGGTTGATTTATTTTAATTAAGTTTAATTCAAGTAATCTACAACCGGACATTAACAAATTCCCATCTGCCCATAACCGCGGGCACGTCTTTCGAAAGTTCAATCCCTGCAGGGGGTCCCAACTTAGCCCATGACAAGCTCTCACGGTCAACGAAGGAATAGACCTCCACCCGAGACACACCGATCAGACTCGGCAACCCGGTACAACAAGACAATTCGACAGGTTAAAACAAGACCAGCAACACCGCCCGAATGTGCCGACAAATCCCGATAGGAGCTGCACATATCTCTTTCTCAGGGCACACTCAGATGAGCGCTCCATACAACTAAAACCAAACCTCGAGTTTCCTCGAGGGGGCGCTGCACAGGACTCTAGTTTGAACCAACGCTCAGAGGAGCACTGGCCCGGGGGGGGGTTAAAATAAGATGACCTTCGGGCTCAGGAAACCCAAGGGAAAAAGAGGCTAGGTGGCAAATGGTAAAACCAATGTTGGGCATTGCTGAAAAAGCTTTAATCAAGGTGAACTATCAAGGGGTTCCCATTATAACCCAACCGCGTAAGGGACGCAACAATCCGGGAACATAACACCGATATGACGGAAACTAGGGCGGCAAGAGTGGAACAAAACACTAGGCGAGAGGCCGAGCCTTCCACCCTTTACCAAGTATATAGATGCATTAAGACAACATAGCAATATAATGATATCCCAACAAGAAAAAAATAAATGTTCCAACAAGGAACGGCTCCAATCTTCACCTGCAACTAACAACGCTATAAGAAGGGCTGAGCAAAGCAGTAACATAGACAATCAACGGTTTGCTAGGACAATGGTGGGTTAGAGGTTCAACATGGCAATTGGGAGGCTGACAAGCAAAAGGTAGGCATCGTAGCAGTGGCAAAGCAAAAGAGCGAGCAAACTAGCATAGCAAAGATAGTAGTGATTTCGAGGGTATGATCATCTTGCCTGCACAGTTGTCAGAGTTGACTGGATCCTCACAAGCAAACTCAACGGGCTCCTCGGTAGCGAACTCGTCTCCTGGCTCTACCCAACAAGACAAACAAGCAACAAGGATACAATCAACCACGTGCAAGACCAAGCAATATGATGAAATGACGATATGCTATGCAGGATGCGAAATGCAAGATATGACAGGAAAAGCATGAACCTGGCATCAACTTGGAAAACCAAGTGTGCCACTGGATAGAGGGGATGAAATCGCTTGAAAATGATATAAAGATCATTGGAATCGGAGTTACGGTTTGGAAATGGCAAGCGTTTTAAGATATGACACCGGTCTGCGATTTACAGCAAGTAGGCATCTAAATGCAACGAAATGAACATGCTACAGCCACCAAACATGAAAACAAAATACATGGCAGTGATGTTCACAAGATGGTTAACAAAATACTAGCACTGAGCCACGGCCAATTCATCCATTAAGAGGTTCAAACAAGCATGGCTAAAACGCAAATGCAAAACAGATTCCAGACTTAGTGAAATTAACACTAGTCTGAAATTTCAGATCACGATGCTCTCTTCGGAGCAGCAAAACAACATGATAGATGAGCTGAACATGACAAGTAAGAACATGGCATGGAGCTACTCAACAAGCTTAACAAAACACCCAAAGTGACCTGGGGCCAAAAGGGATCACAAAATATATTAACGGGCACACGAACATAGCTAAAACACAATCAGTTTTCAGACTTAGTGAAAACTGAGACATGCTGAAATATAACTCACGAAGGCATGTAAACAAGCTCGATGCACTCACCACGGTGCAAGTCATGGCAAGGCAAGCATACATCCATTAAGAAGACACAAAATACAAGCTAGACATGGCAAGAACAATGGCATAGCATGCACGGATCACTAACAATAGCATCGGCAAAATCGCAAACAAGTTGACGATCTGCCCAGATTAACAACAAAGCAAAAGTTGAGCTCGATTGAGTCAACCTAGAACACTCCACATATGCAAAAGAAGACATGGATGGATAGAGCATAACATAAATATCAAAACTCCCTTACTGATCATCCTCAAAAGAGGCACGGATCACTAGGAAACAAGCTGGACATATAGCATCATGAACTAAAATATCCCAGACCTAGTGAAAATCACCAAGTCCCTGAAATCTGCAATCTCAGGTACCTCTCTTCGCAAGCTTGCACAAGACAACACACACATCCTAAAAATGCATGGGTGGCACCTCTGGAAAGAAGACAAAATGCTTAACAATTCATCCCAAAGGGGCACAGGCATATCATGCACGAATTAAACATGGCAAAAATGACAAAAGTGCATGATGAACTAACGGATCTGCAATTTAACTCACGAAGCCTCCTTCTAACAGAATTTTGGGTATCAATATGACCACAAATGCAAATGATGCAATGGAATGAAATGATTTACATGTCGAGTCGAAGATTTTGATATATCATACGCCCAAAACGGAGCTACGGTTGCGGTGATACGAGCAGTCAAAGTATGCATAAAAACTTAGGGTTTGAAGGGAAAAGTCAACCATCGGGTCAAAATATCTCAGATCCAGATCGGGATCTCGCGGGCACGGACTTCGAGGTTGACCGCGGGGCACTGTTCACCGGAGTTGGAGCTCGCCGGCGGAGGACCGCAGGGGCGTGGGGAGG
>NC_057794.1:84576901-84582305 GCF_018294505.1 Triticum aestivum | reverse complement strand
GGGAGGGCCCCGCGTGGGCCTGCGGGCCGGCGGCCGCGGCGATGTGCTCCTGCCACATGGCGGCACCGGAGTGGTCGGGGGCGCCGGCGGACGTGTCCGGTCAGGCGGCGGACATGTCCGTCGGTGGCTGGGAGCTGTTTTTTTTTAGCTAGGGTTTGAGACGAGGGGATCGGGGATTTGGAGGAGGGGGTCTATATATAGGCATAGAGGGAGCTAGGAGAGTCCAAATGAGGTGCGGTTTTCGCCCACACGATCGTGATCGAACGACCGAGACGATGGAGCAGAGTTTGGTGGGTTTTGGGCCAGGTGTTGGGCTGCAACACACACGAGGCCTTTTCGGTCCCTCGGTTAACCGTTGGAGTATCAAACGAAGTCCAAATGATACGAAACTTGACAGGCGGTCTACCGGTAGTAAACCAAGGCCGCATGGCAAGTCTCGGTACAATCCGAAAATGTTTGATCCCCACACACGAAAGAAAGCTAGAAAGGCCACCGGAGGAGAACGAAGCGCCGGAATGCAAAACGGACAACGGGGAAAATGCTCGAATGCATGAGATGAACATGTATGCAAATGCAATGCACGTGATGACATGATAAGAGATGCACGAAAAAGAAAAACAACACACGGAGACAAAGACCCGAACCCGAGAAATAAATATAACTTAGCGCCGGAGACGGCAAGAGTTGGATACAAATATGGAAAGTATATCTGGGGCGTTACAATTATATATCAAAATGATAAGAAAAATAAGCCCAATTTAATGAGATATTTTCCAGGGGCAAATAAAATAGTTTTTGAAAAGTCATTTTTTTAAAATTCAAACAAAAATCAAAATGACTTTCGAAACTCTATGGAAAATTTATTCCAACATTTTTGGGGTGTCATGTTACTCCCTCTCAACTCTTTTGTTCAAGTGTTCTTTGTTAGAAAAGTTTTTGAATAAAACTCAAATGCCACTTTGAGTTAAATAAATTAAATGACAACTTCAAAATGAATTTTTTTTCTTTACTTCCCACTCTCTCTCATTGAAGAAATCAAGAGGATCATTGAGTGGCATGAAGTTTGAAATATTTCCAAATTCAAATATTTTCAAACAGAAACTTTTTTTTGGAAAGTCCTTTTATTCCCTCTCAACAAAACTTCAAAAGTTTAAAATTCCAATCAATTTCACTCAATCGATCACTCAACAATCAATCAAACAATCGCATATTTTAATTATTATAACATTCCAAAATTTAGAATTTTGGGATGTTACACTTTTCTATGGTTTATAAACTCTATTACTAGCCATAGATTCATCAAAATAAACAAAGAACACACGAAAAACAGAATCTGTCAAAAACAGAACAGTCTGTACTGATCTGTAGGTTTAGAATACTTATGGTACCCCAAAAATTCTAAAATAAATTGCTGGACGTAAGGAATTTATGTATATTTTTAGAAAAGGAGGATGACCCCCGACCTCTGCATCTGGGAGATGCATACGGCCACTTTATTGATTATTCTCGAGGACCTTACAAAGTGTAACAACAATGTGTCTGAATCCACCATCTTGGCAACATATGCTGCTACTCCTATCTAAAATGATGAAGGAGTGCTAGCTGGGCCACTACCCAGACCACTCACCTAAGTCTAACATCAAAAGACGGAAGCCGAAACACATTCGGAAGCCCCAGTCGAGCCACATACCGGGTCTGGGGCACAATCCGGTCAGACGCACTCGTGTCGTTTGTCACATCCTAGTTAGCCATGCATTAGAGTGTTGCATCATGTTTACTCTTTCATCAGAAACTTGAAATGGGGATCTGTGAAACCCTCAGAATCATTTTGGAAATGACCCAAATAAAAATTTCTCCAAAAGGGTCCAAGAAAATGCTCATGTTGCTCTCTGAAAATATTGGACAGAGATAAAAATCAAACCAATATTTTTAAGAGCTCATAGGTATTTATTTTGGGCATTTGGAATTAATGCATAAATATTTGCATTGGAAATATATTAATTATATATATTAAGATATGTCCAAATATTATGCCAAATATAAAGGAGCTCTGGAATAATATATATAGCTCCTGCAAAAATTGGCATAAGTTAAATAAATGATTTAATATATTATTTAAATCAAAACAAATGTCAGAAATTAGAAAACAGAAAAAAAAATAAAAGGGAGAAGCTTACCTGGGCTCCTCCCTGTGCAGCCCAGCCAGCTGGCCGGCCCAGCCAGCAGGCGGCCCAGCCCGTCTCCCTCCTGTGTCGTCTTCGTCCCGACAGAGGGAGGGGAGTGTGGCCGGCGCGCGCGCGCGCCACCGCGCCACGCCACCTCTCTCCCTGCTTGCCTGCCCTCCCCTCCTCGCCTCGATGTCCCTGGACGACGCCACGCCTCCCCCCTGCTCTCCCTCACTCTCCCCCGGCTCTTCCCTCCTCTCCCTCGCTCTCTCTCTCACACGGCCGAACACCACCCTCGCTGCCGTTCGCCACAGCAGCCGTCTCCGGCCACCCCTCGCTCCCCCGACTAGCTCAGGAGCTCCGCCTCGACCCCCTCTTCCCTCTCCACCGACCCACAGCTCCCCGGAAGCCCTGCATCGTCGCCACGTCGCCGTTCCCCTCTTTGGGCTCCGACCATCGTCGCCGTCAAATTTGCTGTCTCCAGCGCGTCCCCGAGCCCGCTAACCATCCCTGCAGCTCCGCGGTGAGCCCCCGAGTCGTTTCCCCCTTCTCCCCTGGTCTCGTTCGATCTCTAGGCCCTAGCCCCACCTTGGCCGAGAGCTCCACGCCGCCGGCGATGTCGCCGTCGTGGCCACGGTCACCGTAGCACCCAACCGAGCACACTATCGTGCTCCACACCTCACTAGGAGCACGCAGCATGCACTAACGCCTCCCCAAACCCCCTGCAACACCGATCCCGACCGCACCCGAACTCCGGCGGCCGCAGCCGAGCTCGCCGCCGTCGACTCCGGCCACCCCAGGCCCAGCCACGGCCACCGTTCGACGCGCGGGAGCAAGAGCTTTCCAACGAGCCCAAGCACGGCCTCGCCCGTGCCCTGTAGCGCGATCCCGCGTCGCGCCGCCGTCTCGGGCCTCGCCGGCGTCACGTCGCCGGTGGGTTTGACCCACTTTGACCACGACAGGACCCCCCCTGAGTCCCTGACAGGTGGGCCCAGCCCTGTAGCTAATTAGGATTAGTGCTAACCACTAATGGTTAACCCCCTGACACTGACAGTGGGCCCCCAGCGCCACTAACCCCTAATTAGGATTAAACTAACCCTATTTAACCCCCCTGTCACTCACGTGTGGACCCCACACGTCAGGTTTGACCCCAGACAGCCGCAGTTGACCACTGACGTCATGCTGACGTCATGCTGGCGCAATAATTATAATTTCTGGATTTAAATTTAATCAGGAAATTCCAGAATATTATTTAAACTTCAAAAATTCATAACTTTTATTCTGTAACTCCAAATTGGACAAATTATATATGAAAAATGATCAGAAAAATCCAATCTATCCATCTGTACTATTTTCATGCATGATCAAACAAGTTAAATTGATGTTTTAAGCAGAACAAGGAAAAGCACTTTAAAAGGCCATGTTTGAGTTTGAAATTTGAATCTTTGATTCAAATTTGTTCAAACCCTTTTGGTTTTAGTTGCATTAGCCCAACACACTCATATTGCCATGTTTCATGCATGCATCATATTGTCGCATATTGTTTGGTGATGTTTGTGCATCGCTGTCCTTTACGACAGGTTCTGCCTCCGAGGAGTGCCGTGATTACCCTAACGAAGAACCGTATCAGTGCATCGAACCATCAGGCAAGCAACCAACCATTTGATCATATCGATACAATCCCATGTTCTCGCTCCTGCTCTCTTTTACTGCATTAAGACAACGCGTTTCAAACTGCTGTGTGCTACGGTAGTTGAACCCTTTTCCTCTGCATGACCTGTCATTGCCACAGTAACTAGATGAAACCCACTAGCATGTGTAGGAGTTGATTGAGCCATATGTATGTGTTGTTCCTACCTTGCTATGCCTGCTATGCTTAGAGTCGTGTCAGGTCTGGTTCATCTGGGTGATGGGCTAGAGTGAAATGATTATGTCGGTAATGAGAGTGGTGTGGTGAACACGATTTGGTAAAGGTATCGATGAGAGGCCATGTAGGAGTACATGGTGGGTTGTTTCATTGAAGCCGACCTTAAGCACTGAGATCTGTATGTGTGATTTAAGAATCAGCTACTACCATGCATTGGGCCCGAAACCAATGGACCCTCTCGGCTTCTTATTCACCCTAGTTCTTCGTCCAGGAGTTGCAAGTAGTTTCTGGTGTTTGTAGCCTACTGGAGGCCGTGGACAGCGCTGACCGTAGGGGTGGGCTATGATGCGGTAGGTACGTGGCCGGGTGTACCGAATACCCGTTAGGTATCTCGGGAACCCTGTTCACATTGTTCGGGGCCGTATGGGAAACCTCGGCCGGACTCCCTGCGGATGGAACCTGAATAGGCGATAAACCTGGACTGGAGGCTTAGGTGATTAGGTAGGTCGTGGCCGACACCCACGTTGGGCTTCCGCTTGAAGGTTGCCGAGTACATGTCGTGTAAACGACGGTAAGTGGTGAGAGCGTGTATGAAGAAGTACACCCCTGCAGGGTTAACATGATCTATTCGAATAGCCGCGTCCGCGGTAAAGGACTACTTGGTTGCCGATACAGTTCATAGACAAGTAAATGGAAACTACTAAAAGCCTCAAGATAAGTGTGAGTGCCGAGGATGGCCCTTCCGTAGGAAGACGGAGGTGGATCCTCGGTAGTGTATTGAAGTGGTGAGTAGTGGACTCATGTGCGCAAAACCATTTCAAGTTGGAGTATCGTAGGATAGTCTAGCCAAGAGTCAAAGCTGGCTTGCTGCAATAACTCCACCAACCCTTCTTGATAATATGCATGTATGTAGGATCTGATGTAAGTCTTGCTGAGTACCTTTGTACTCATGTTGCTATAATCTACATTTTTACAGAAGACGCTGCAACCCCTTCTGATGGGTTCTATGTAGACGTTGACATCAACGAGTAGGCTAAGGACCCAGGTGGTGACCCTGAGCTTGTGATGGACCACGTAGTATAGCTAGGCTTTCCAAGCCTCTTTTATTTTACTAGTTGTCTGTACTTAGACAATGTACTTCCGCTGCTGGTTTGTATGACTGTATGACTTGTATGTTGGGTCGTGAGACCCGTACCTTTGTGTATGGTATGTATGGCTCCCTGAGCCTTAAATAAAGTACTTGTGTCGTAGAGTCATGTTGTGATGCTTCGTTGTATTTGCACATATCGAGCATATTGTGTGTATGATTGAAATGCTTGGTATGTGTGGGATCTGACTATCTAGTTGTTTATCTTTAGTAGCCTCTCTTACC